>NC_088228.1:43401313-43423813 GCF_036934945.1 Oncorhynchus masou masou
AAGGCACTGCATCTCAGTGCATCACTACAGACTCTGGTTCAGAGGTCTAAGACACTGCATCTCAGTGCTAGAGGAGTCACTACAGACGCCCTGGTGCAGAGGTCTAAGACACTGCATCTCAGTACTAGAGGAGTCACTGCAGACGCCCTGGTTCAGAGGTCTAAGGCACTGCATCTCAGTGCTAGAGGAGTCACTACAGACCCTGGTTCAGAGGTCTAAGGCACTGCATCTCAGTACTAGAGGAGTCACTACAGACCCTGGTTCAGAAGTCTAAGGCACTGCATCTCAGTGCTAGAGGAGTCACTACAGACGCCCTGGTGCAGAGGTCTAAGACACTGCATGTCAGTACTAGAGGAGTCACTACAGACGCCCTGGTGCAGAGGTCTAAGACACTGCATGTCAGTACTAGAGGAGTCACTACAGACGCCCTGGTTCAGAGGTCTAAGGCACTGCATCTCAGTGCTAGAGGAGTCACTACAGACCCTGGTTCAGAGGTCTAAGACACTGCATCTCAGTGCTAGAGGAGTCACTACAGACGCCCTGGTGCAGAGGTCTAAGACACTGCATCTCAGTACTAGAGGAGTCACTACAGACGCCCTGGTTCAGAGGTCTAAGGCACTGCATCTCAGTGCTAGAGGAGTCACTACAGACCCTGGTTCAGAGGTCTAAGGCACTGCATCTCAGTACTAGAGGAGTCACTACAGACCCTGGTTCAGAGGTCTAAGGCACTGCATCTTAGTGCTAGAGGCGTCACTACAGACCCTGGTTCAGAGGTCTAATGCACTGCATCTCAGTGCTAGAGGAGTCACTGCAGGCGCCCTGGTTCAGAGGTTTAAGGCACTGCATCTCAGTACTAGAGGAGTCACTACAGACGCAATGGTGCAGAGGTCTAAGGCACTGAGATGCAGTGGGGCGGCAGGGTAGACTAGTGGTTAGAGCGTTGGACTAGTAACCGAAAGGTTGCAAGTTCGAATCCCCGAGCTGACAAATCTGTCGTTCTGCCACTGAACATGCAGTTAACCCACTGTTCCTAGGCCGTCATTGAAAATAAGAATTTGTTCTTAACTGACTTGCCTAGTAAAATAAAGGTTAAAAAAAAAAAAAAAAAACTGCATCTCAGTGCTAGAGGAGTCACTACAGACGCCCTGGTGCAGAGGTCTAAGGCACTTCATCTCAGTGCTAGAGGAGTCACTACAGACCCTGGTTCAGAGGTCTAAGGCACTGCATCTCAGTACTAGAGGAGTCACTACAGACGCTCTGGTGCAGAGGTCTAAGGCACTTCATCTCAGTGCTAGAGGAGTCACTACAGACGCCCTGGTGCAGAGGTCTAAGGCACTTCATCTCAGTGCTAGACGAGTCACTACAGACGCCCTGGTGCAGAGGTCTAAGGCACTTCATCTCAGTGCTAGAGGAGTCACTACAGACACCCTGGTTCAGAGGTCTAAGGCACTGCATCTCAGTGCTAGAGGAGTCACTACAGACCCTGGTTCAGAGGTCTAAGGCACTGCATCTCAGTGCTAGAGGCATCACTACATACCCTGGTGCAGAGGTCTAAGGCACTGCATCTCAGTGCTAGAGGAGTCACTACAGACCCTGGTGCAGAGGTCTAAGGCAAGGCATCTCAGTGCATCACTACAGACTCTGGTTCAGAGGTCTAAGACACTGCATCTCAGTGCTAGAGGAGTCACTACAGACGCCCTGGTGCAGAGGTCTAAGACACTGCATCTCAGTACTAGAGGAGTCACTACAGACCCTGGTTCAGAGGTCTAAGGCACTGCATCTCAGTGCTAGAGGAGTCACTACAGACCCTGGTTCAGAGGTCTAAGGCACTGCATCTCAGTGCTAGAGGAGTCACTACAGATGCCCTGGTGCAGAGGTCTAAGGCACTGCATCTTAGTGCTAGAGGCGTCACTACAGACCCTGGTTCAGAGGTCTAAGGCACTGCATCTCAGTGCTAGAGGAGTCACTGCAGGCGCCCTGGTTCAGAGGTTTAAGGCACTGCATCTCAGTACTAGAGGAGTCACTACAGACGCAATGGTGCAGAGGTCTAAGGCACTGAGATGCAGTGGGGCGGCAGGGTAGACTAGTGGTTAGAGCGTTGGACTAGTAACCGAAAGGTTGCAAGTTCAAATCCCCGAGCTGACAAATCTGTCGTTCTGCCACTGAACATGCAGTTAACCCACTGTTCCTAGGCCGTCATTGAAAATAAGAATTTGTTCTTAACTGACTTGCCTAGTAAGATAAAGGTTAAAAAAAAAAAAAAAACTGCATCTCAGTGCTAGAGGAGTCACTACAGACGCCCTGGTGCAGAGGTCTAAGGCACTTCATCTCAGTGCTAGAGGAGTCACTACAGACACCCTGGTGCAGAGGTCTAAGGCACTGCATCTCAGTGCTAGAGGAGTCACTACAGACACCCTGGTTCAGAGGTCTAAGGCACTGCATCTCAGTGCTAGAGGCATCACTACATACCCTGGTGCAGAGGTCTAAGGCACTAAATCTCAGTGCTAGAGGAGTCACTACAGACCCTGGTGCAGAGGTCTAAGGCAAGGCATCTCCGTGCTAGAGGAGTCACTACAGACCCTGGTTCAGAGGTCTAAGGCACTGCATCTCAGTGCATCACTACAGACTCTGGTTCAGAGGTCTAAGGCACTGCATCTCAGTGCTAGAGGAGTCACTACAGACCCTGGTTCAGAGGTCTAAGGCACTGCATCTCAGTACTAGAGGAGTCACTACAGACACCCTGGTGCAGAGGTCTAAGGCACTTCATCTCAGTGCTAGAGGAGTCACTACAGACCCTGGTTCAGAGGTCTAAGGCACTGCATCTCAGTACTAGAGGAGTCACTACAGACGCTCTGGTGCAGAGGTCTAAGGCACTTCATCTCAGTGCTAGAGGAGTCACTACAGACGCCCTGGTGCAGAGGTCTAAGGCACTTCATCTCAGTGCTAGACGAGTCACTACAGACGCCCTGGTGCAGAGGTCTAAGGCACTTCATCTCAGTGCTAGAGGAGTCACTACAGACGCCCTGGTGCAGAGGTCTAAGGCACTGCATCTCAGTGCTAGAGGAGTCACTACAGACACCCTGGTTCAGAGGTCTAAGGCACTGCATCTCAGTGCTAGAGGAGTCACTACAGACCCTGGTTCAGAGGTCTAAGGCACTGCATCTCAGTGCTAGAGGCATCACTACATACCCTGGTGCAGAGGTCTAAGGCACTGCATCTCAGTGCTAGAGGAGTCACTACAGACCCTGGTGCAGAGGTCTAAGGCAAGGCATCTCAGTGCATCACTACAGACTCTGGTTCAGAGGTCTAAGACACTGCATCTCAGTGCTAGAGGAGTCACTACAGACGCCCTGGTGCAGAGGTCTAAGACACTGCATCTCAGTACTAGAGGAGTCACTACAGACCCTGGTTCAGAGGTCTAAGGCACTGCATCTCAGTGCTAGAGGAGTCACTACAGACCCTGGTTCAGAGGTCTAAGGCACTGCATCTCAGTGCTAGAGGAGTCACTACAGATGCCCTGGTGCAGAGGTCTAAGGCACTGCATCTTAGTGCTAGAGGCGTCACTACAGACCCTGGTTCAGAGGTCTAAGGCACTGCATCTCAGTGCTAGAGGAGTCACTGCAGGCGCCCTGGTTCAGAGGTTTAAGGCACTGCATCTCAGTACTAGAGGAGTCACTACAGACGCAATGGTGCAGAGGTCTAAGGCACTGAGATGCAGTGGGGCGGCAGGGTAGACTAGTGGTTAGAGCGTTGGACTAGTAACCGAAAGGTTGCAAGTTCAAATCCCCGAGCTGACAAATCTGTCGTTCTGCCACTGAACATGCAGTTAACCCACTGTTCCTAGGCCGTCATTGAAAATAAGAATTTGTTCTTAACTGACTTGCCTAGTAAGATAAAGGTTAAAAAAAAAAAAAAACTGCATCTCAGTGCTAGAGGAGTCACTACAGACGCCCTGGTGCAGAGGTCTAAGGCACTTCATCTCAGTGCTAGAGGAGTCACTACAGACACCCTGGTGCAGAGGTCTAAGGCACTGCATCTCAGTGCTAGAGGAGTCACTACAGACACCCTGGTTCAGAGGTCTAAGGCACTGCATCTCAGTGCTAGAGGCATCACTACATACCCTGGTGCAGAGGTCTAAGGCACTAAATCTCAGTGCTAGAGGAGTCACTACAGACCCTGGTGCAGAGGTCTAAGGCAAGGCATCTCCGTGCTAGAGGAGTCACTACAGACCCTGGTTCAGAGGTCTAAGGCACTGCATCTCAGTGCATCACTACAGACTCTGGTTCAGAGGTCTAAGGCACTGCATCTCAGTGCTAGAGGAGTCACTACAGACCCTGGTTCAGAGGTCTAAGGCACTGCATCTCAGTACTAGAGGAGTCACTACAGACACCCTGGTGCAGAGGTCTAAGGCACTTCATCTCAGTGCTAGAGGAGTCACTACAGACCCTGGTTCAGAGGTCTAAGGCACTGCATCTCAGTACTAGAGGAGTCACTACAGACGCTCTGGTGCAGAGGTCTAAGGCACTTCATCTCAGTGCTAGAGGAGTCACTACAGACGCCCTGGTGCAGAGGTCTAAGGCACTTCATCTCAGTGCTAGACGAGTCACTACAGACGCCCTGGTGCAGAGGTCTAAGGCACTTCATCTCAGTGCTAGAGGAGTCACTACAGACGCCCTGGTGCAGAGGTCTAAGGCACTGCATCTCAGTGCTAGAGGAGTCACTACAGACACCCTGGTTCAGAGGTCTAAGGCACTGCATCTCAGTGCTAGAGGAGTCACTACAGACCCTGGTTCAGAGGTCTAAGGCACTGCATCTCAGTGCTAGAGGCATCACTACATACCCTGGTGCAGAGGTCTAAGGCACTGCATCTCAGTGCTAGAGGAGTCACTACAGACCCTGGTGCAGAGGTCTAAGGCAAGGCATCTCAGTGCATCACTACAGACTCTGGTTCAGAGGTCTAAGACACTGCATCTCAGTGCTAGAGGAGTCACTACAGACGCCCTGGTGCAGAGGTCTAAGACACTGCATCTCAGTACTAGAGGAGTCACTACAGACCCTGGTTCAGAGGTCTAAGGCACTGCATCTCAGTGCTAGAGGAGTCACTACAGACCCTGGTTCAGAGGTCTAAGGCACTGCATCTCAGTGCTAGAGGAGTCACTACAGATGCCCTGGTGCAGAGGTCTAAGGCACTGCATCTTAGTGCTAGAGGCGTCACTACAGACCCTGGTTCAGAGGTCTAAGGCACTGCATCTCAGTGCTAGAGGAGTCACTGCAGGCGCCCTGGTTCAGAGGTTTAAGGCACTGCATCTCAGTACTAGAGGAGTCACTACAGACGCAATGGTGCAGAGGTCTAAGGCACTGAGATGCAGTGGGGCGGCAGGGTAGACTAGTGGTTAGAGCGTTGGACTAGTAACCGAAAGGTTGCAAGTTCAAATCCCCGAGCTGACAAATCTGTCGTTCTGCCACTGAACATGCAGTTAACCCACTGTTCCTAGGCCGTCATTGAAAATAAGAATTTGTTCTTAACTGACTTGCCTAGTAAGATAAAGGTTAAAAAAAAAAAAAAACTGCATCTCAGTGCTAGAGGAGTCACTACAGACGCCCTGGTGCAGAGGTCTAAGGCACTTCATCTCAGTGCTAGAGGAGTCACTACAGACACCCTGGTGCAGAGGTCTAAGGCACTGCATCTCAGTGCTAGAGGAGTCACTACAGACACCCTGGTTCAGAGGTCTAAGGCACTGCATCTCAGTGCTAGAGGCATCACTACATACCCTGGTGCAGAGGTCTAAGGCACTAAATCTCAGTGCTAGAGGAGTCACTACAGACCCTGGTGCAGAGGTCTAAGGCAAGGCATCTCCGTGCTAGAGGAGTCACTACAGACCCTGGTTCAGAGGTCTAAGGCACTGCATCTCAGTGCATCACTACAGACTCTGGTTCAGAGGTCTAAGGCACTGCATCTCAGTGCTAGAGGAGTCACTACAGACCCTGGTTCAGAGGTCTAAGGCACTGCATCTCAGTACTAGAGGAGTCACTACAGACACCCTGGTGCAGAGGTCTAAGGCACTGCATCTCAGTGCTAGAGGAGTCACTACAGACCCTGGTTCAGAGGTCTAAGGCACTGCATCTCAGTGCTAGAGGAGTCACTACAGACCCTGGTTCAGAGGTCTAAGGCACTGCATCTCAGTGCATCACTACAGACGCCCTGGTGCAGAGGTCTAAGGCACTGCATCTCAGTGCTAGAGGAGTCACTACAGATTCCCTGGTGCAGAGGTCTAAGGCACTGCATCTCAGTGCTATAGAGGAGTCACTACAGACGCCCTGGTGCAGAGGACTAAGGCACTGCATCTCTGTGCTAGAGGAGTCACTACAGACGCCCTGGTGCAGAGGTCTAAGGCACTGCATCTCAGTGCTAGAGGAGTCACTACAGACCCTGGTTCAGAGGTCTAAGGCACTGCATCTCAGTGCATCACTACAGACGCCCTGGTGCAGAGGTCTAAGGCACTGCATCTCAGTGCTAGAGGAGTCACTACAGACGCCCTGGTGCAGAGGTCTAAGGCACTGCATCTCAGTGCTAGAGGAGTCACTACAGACGCCCTGGTGCAGAGGTCTAAGGCATTGCATCTCAGTGCTAGAGGAGTCACTACAGACGCCCTGGTGCAGAGGTCTAAGGCACTTCATCTCAGTGCTAGAGGAGTCACTACAGACTCCCTGGTTCAGAGGTCTAAGGCACTGCATCTCAGTGCTAGAGGAGTCACTACAGACCCTGGTTCAGAGGTCTAAGGCACTGCATCTCAGTACTAGAGGAGTCACTACAGACCCTGGTTCAGAGGTCTAAGGCACTGCATCTCAGTGCTAGAGGAGTCACTGCAGGCGCCCTGGTTCAGAGGTTTAAGGCACTGCATCTCAGTACTAGAGGAGTCACTACAGACGCAATGGTGCAGAGGTCTAAGGCACTGAGATGCAGTGGGGCGGCAGGGTAGACTAGTGGTTAGAGCGTTGGACTAGTAACCGAAAGGTTGCAAGTTCGAATCCCCGAGCTGACAAATCTGTCGTTCTGCCACTGAACATGCAGTTAACCCACTGTTCCTAGGCCGTCATTGAAAATAAGAATTTGTTCTTAACTGACTTGCCTAGTAAGATAAAGGTTAAAAAAAAAAAAAAAACTGCATCTCAGTGCTAGAGGAGTCACTACAGACGCCCTGGTGCAGAGGTCTAAGGCACTTCATCTCAGTGCTAGAGGAGTCACTACAGACACCCTGGTGCAGAGGTCTAAGGCACTGCATCTCAGTGCTAGAGGAGTCACTACAGACACCCTGGTTCAGAGGTCTAAGGCACTGCATCTCAGTGCTAGAGGCATCACTACATACCCTGGTGCAGAGGTCTAAGGCACTAAATCTCAGTGCTAGAGGAGTCACTACAGACCCTGGTGCAGAGGTCTAAGGCAAGGCATCTCCGTGCTAGAGGAGTCACTACAGACCCTGGTTCAGAGGTCTAAGGCACTGCATCTCAGTGCATCACTACAGACTCTGGTTCAGAGGTCTAAGGCACTGCATCTCAGTGCTAGAGGAGTCACTACAGACCCTGGTTCAGAGGTCTAAGGCACTGCATCTCAGTACTAGAGGAGTCACTACAGACACCCTGGTGCAGAGGTCTAAGGCACTGCATCTCAGTGCTAGAGGAGTCACTACAGACCCTGGTTCAGAGGTCTAAGGCACTGCATCTCAGTGCATCACTACAGACGCCCTGGTGCAGAGGTCTAAGGCACTGCATCTCAGTGCTAGAGGAGTCACTACAGATTCCCTGGTGCAGAGGTCTAAGGCACTGCATCTCAGTGCTATAGAGGAGTCACTACAGACGCCCTGGTGCAGAGGACTAAGGCACTGCATCTCTGTGCTAGAGGAGTCACTACAGACGCCCTGGTGCAGAGGTCTAAGGCACTGCATCTCAGTGCTAGAGGAGTCACTACAGACCCTGGTTCAGAGGTCTAAGGCACTGCATCTCAGTGCTAGAGGAGTCACTACAGACCCTGGTTCAGAGGTCTAAGGCACTGCATCTCAGTGCATCACTACAGACGCCCTGGTGCAGAGGTCTAAGGCACTGCATCTCAGTGCTAGAGGAGTCACTACAGATTCCCTGGTGCAGAGGTCTAAGGCACTGCATCTCAGTGCTATAGAGGAGTCACTACAGACGCCCTGGTGCAGAGGACTAAGGCACTGCATCTCTGTGCTAGAGGAGTCACTACAGACGCCCTGGTGCAGAGGTCTAAGGCACTGCATCTCAGTGCTAGAGGAGTCACTACAGACCCTGGTTCAGAGGTCTAAGGCACTGCATCTCAGTGCATCACTACAGACGCCCTGGTGCAGAGGTCTAAGGCACTGCATCTCAGTGCTAGAGGAGTCACTACAGACGCCCTGGTGCAGAGGTCTAAGGCACTGCATCTCAGTGCTAGAGGAGTCACTACAGACGCCCTGGTGCAGAGGTCTAAGGCATTGCATCTCAGTGCTAGAGGAGTCACTACAGACGCCCTGGTGCAGAGGTCTAAGGCACTTCATCTCAGTGCTAGAGGAGTCACTACAGACTCCCTGGTTCAGAGGTCTAAGGCACTGCATCTCAGTGCTAGAGGAGTCACTACAGACCCTGGTTCAGAGGTCTAAGGCACTGCATCTCAGTACTAGAGGAGTCACTACAGACCCTGGTTCAGAGGTCTAAGGCACTGCATCTCAGTGCTAGAGGAGTCACTGCAGGCGCCCTGGTTCAGAGGTTTAAGGCACTGCATCTCAGTACTAGAGGAGTCACTACAGACGCAATGGTGCAGAGGTCTAAGGCACTGAGATGCAGTGGGGCGGCAGGGTAGACTAGTGGTTAGAGCGTTGGACTAGTAACCGAAAGGTTGCAAGTTCGAATCCCCGAGCTGACAAATCTGTCGTTCTGCCACTGAACATGCAGTTAACCCACTGTTCCTAGGCCGTCATTGAAAATAAGAATTTGTTCTTAACTGACTTGCCTAGTAAGATAAAGGTTAAAAAAAAAAAAAAAAAACTGCATCTCAGTGCTAGAGGAGTCACTACAGACGCCCTGGTGCAGAGGTCTAAGGCACTTCATCTCAGTGCTAGAGGAGTCACTACAGACACCCTGGTGCAGAGGTCTAAGGCACTGCATCTCAGTGCTAGAGGAGTCACTACAGACACCCTGGTTCAGAGGTCTAAGGCACTGCATCTCAGTGCTAGAGGCATCACTACATACCCTGGTGCAGAGGTCTAAGGCACTAAATCTCAGTGCTAGAGGAGTCACTACAGACCCTGGTGCAGAGGTCTAAGGCAAGGCATCTCCGTGCTAGAGGAGTCACTACAGACCCTGGTTCAGAGGTCTAAGGCACTGCATCTCAGTGCATCACTACAGACTCTGGTTCAGAGGTCTAAGGCACTGCATCTCAGTGCTAGAGGAGTCACTACAGACCCTGGTTCAGAGGTCTAAGGCACTGCATCTCAGTACTAGAGGAGTCACTACAGACACCCTGGTGCAGAGGTCTAAGGCACTGCATCTCAGTGCTAGAGGAGTCACTACAGACGCCCTGGTGCAGAGGTCTAAGGCACTGCATCTCAGTGCTAGAGGAGTCACTACAGACCCTGGTTCAGAGGTCTAAGGCACTGCATCTCAGTGCATCACTACAGACGCCCTGGTGCAGAGGTCTAAGGCACTGCATCTCAGTGCTAGAGGAGTCACTACAGATTCCCTGGTGCAGAGGTCTAAGGCACTGCATCTCAGTGCTATAGAGGAGTCACTACAGACGCCCTGGTGCAGAGGACTAAGGCACTGCATCTCTGTGCTAGAGGAGTCACTACAGACGCCCTGGTGCAGAGGTCTAAGGCACTGCATCTCAGTGCTAGAGGAGTCACTACAGACCCTGGTTCAGAGGTCTAAGGCACTGCATCTCAGTGCATCACTACAGACGCCCTGGTGCAGAGGTCTAAGGCACTGCATCTCAGTGCTAGAGGAGTCACTACAGACGCCCTGGTGCAGAGGTCTAAGGCACTGCATCTCAGTGCTAGAGGAGTCACTACAGACGCCCTGGTGCAGAGGTCTAAGGCACTGCATCTCAGTGCTAGAGGAGTCACTACAGACGCCCTGGTGCAGAGGTCTAAGGCACTTCATCTCAGTGCTAGAGGAGTCACTACAGACGCCCTGGTGCAGAGGTCTAAGGCACTTCATCTCAGTGCTAGAGGAGTCACTACAGACGCCCTGGTGCAGAGGTCTAAGGCACTGCATCTCAGTGCTAGAGGAGTCACTACAGACGCCCTGGTGCAGAGGTCTAAGGCACTTCATCTCAGTGCTAGAGGAGTCACTACAGACGCCCTGGTGCAGAGGT
The DNA here is from genome assembly GCF_036934945.1 of Oncorhynchus masou masou. Classification (NCBI taxonomy): domain Eukaryota; kingdom Metazoa; phylum Chordata; class Actinopteri; order Salmoniformes; family Salmonidae; genus Oncorhynchus; species Oncorhynchus masou. The sequence goes on from NC_088228.1 coordinate 43,411,680, forward strand.
CTAAGGCACTTCATCTCAGTGCTAGAGGAGTCACTACAGACGCCCTGGTGCAGAGGTCTAAGGCACTGCATCTCAGTGCTAGAGGAGTCACTACAGACACCCTGGTTCAGAGGTCTAAGGCACTGCATCTCAGTGCTAGAGGAGTCACTACAGACGCCCTGGTGCAGAGGTCTAAGGCACTGCATCTCTGTGCTAGAGGAGTCACTACAGACGCCCTGGTGCAGAGGTCTAAGGCACTGCATCTCAGTGCTAGAGGAGTCACTACAGACGCCCTGGTGCAGAGGTCTAAGGCACTGCATCTCAGTGCTAGAGGAGTCACTACAGACCCTGGTTCAGAGGTCTAAGGCACTGCATCTCAGTGCATCACTACAGACGCCCTGGTGCAGAGGTCTAAGGCACTGCATCTCAGTGCTAGAGGAGTCACTACAGACGCCCTGGTGCAGAGGTCTAAGGCACTGCATCTCAGTGCTAGAGGAGTCACTACAGACGCCCTGGTGCAGAGGACTAAGGCACTGCATCTCTGTGCTAGAGGAGTCACTACAGACGCCCTGGTGCAGAGGTCTAAGGCACTGCATCTCAGTGCTAGAGGAGTCACTACAGACGCCCTGGTGCAGAGGTCTAAGGCACTGCATCTCAGTGCTAGAGGAGTCACTACAGACGCCCTGGTGCAGAGGTCTAAGGCACTGCATCTCAGTGCTAGAGGAGTCACTACAGACCCTGGTTCAGAGGTCTAAGGCACTGCATCTCAGTGCATCACTACAGACGCCCTGGTGCAGAGGTCTAAGGCACTGCATCTCAGTGCTAGAGGAGTCACTACAGACGCCCTGGTGCAGAGGTCTAAGGCACTGCATCTCAGTGCTAGAGGAGTCACTACAGACACCCTGGTTCAGAGGTCTAAGGCACTGCATCTCAGTGCTAGAGGAGTCACTACAGATTCCCTGGTGCAGAGGTCTAAGGCACTGCATCTCAGTGCTAGAGGAGTCACTACAGACGCCCTGGTGCAGAGGTCTAAGGCACTGCATCTCAGTGCTAGAGGAGTCACTACAGACGCCCTGGTGCAGAGGTCTAAGGCACTGCATCTCTGTGCTAGAGGAGTCACTACAGACCCTGGTTCAGAGGTCTAAGGCACTGCATCTCAGTGCATCACTACAGACGCCCTGGTGCAGAGGTCTAAGGCACTGCATCTCAGTGCTAGAGGAGTCACTACAGATTCCCTGGTGCAGAGGTCTAAGGCACTGCATCTCAGTGCTAGAGGAGTCACTACAGACGCCCTGGTGCAGAGGTCTAAGGCACTGCATCTCAGTGCTAGAGGAGTCACTACAGACGCCCTGGTGCAGAGGACTAAGGCACTGCATCTCTGTGTTAGAGGAGTCACTACAGACGCCCTGGTGCAGAGGTCTAAGGCACTGCATCTCAGTGGTAGAGGAGTCACTACAGACGCCCTGGTGCAGAGGTCTAAGGCACTGCATCTCAGTGCTAGAGGAGTCACTACAGACGCCCTGGTGCAGAGGTCTAAGGCACTGCATCTCAGTGCTAGAGGAGTCACTACAGACCCTGGTTCAGAGGTCTAAGGCACTGCATCTCAGTGCATCACTACAGACGCCCTGGTGCAGAGGTCTAAGGCACTGCATCTCAGTGCTAGAGGAGTCACTACAGACGCCCTGGTGCAGAGGTCTAAGGCACTGCATCTCAGTGCTAGAGGAGTCACTACAGACGCCCTGGTGCAGAGGACTAAGGCACTGCATCTCTGTGCTAGAGGAGTCACTACAGACGCCCTGGTGCAGAGGTCTAAGGCACTGCATCTCTGTGCTAGAGGAGTCACTACAGACCCTGGTTCAGAGGTCTAAGGCACTGCATCTCAGTGCTAGAGGAGTCACTACAGACGCCCTGGTACAGAGGTCTAAGGCACTGCATCTCAGTGCTAGAGGAGTCACTACAGAAGCCCTGGTGCAGAGGTCTAAGACACTGCATCTCAGTGCTAGAGGAGTCACTACAGACCCTGGTGCAGAGGTCTAAGGCACTGCATCTCAGTGCTAGAGGAGTCACTACAGACCCTGGTTCAGAGGTCTAAGGCACTGCATCTCAGTGCATCACTACAGACCCTGGTTTAGAGGTCTAAGACACTGCATCTCAGTGCTAGAGGAGTCACTACAGACCCTGGTGCAGAGGTCTAAGGCACTGCATCTCAGTGCTAGAGGAGTCACTACAGACCCTGGTTCAGAGGTCTAAGGCACTGCATCTCAGTGCATCACTACAGACCCTGGTTTAGAGGTCTAAGACACTGCATCTCAGTGCTAGAGGAGTCACTACAGACCCTGGTTCAGAGGTCTAAGACACTGCATCTCAGTGCTAGAGGCGTCACTACAGACCCTGGTTCAGAGGTCTAAGACACTGCATCTCAGTGCTAGAGGCGTCACTACAGACCCTGGTTCAGAGGTCTAAGACACTGCATCTCGGTGCTAGAGGAGTCACTACAGACCCTGGTTCAGAGGTCTAAGGCACTGCATCTCAGTGCTAGAGGAGTCACTACAGACCCTGGTTCAGAGGTCTAAGACACTGCATCTCAGTGCTAGAGGCGTCACTACAGACCCTGGTTCAGAGGTCTAAGACACTGCATCTCAGTGCTAGAGGAGTCACTACAGACCCTGGTTCAGAGGTCTAAGGCAAGGCATCTCCGTGCTAGAGGAGTCACTACAGACCCTGGTTCAGAGGTCTAAGGCACTGCATCTCAGTGCTAGAGGAGTCACTACAGACCCTGGTTCAGAGGTCTAAGGCACTGCATCTCAGTACTAGAGGAGTCACTACAGACCCTGGTTTAGAGGTCTAAGGCACTGCATCTCAGTGCTAGAGGAGTCACTACAGACCCTGGTTCAGAGGTCTAAGGCACTGCATCTCAGTGCTAGAGGCGTCACTACAGACGTCCTGGTTCAGAAATGTAGCACTCACACACAGACACTTTCTCTCTCTGTCATTGTGTGCTCTTCAAAGTGAACGCCTGTCACCTGCGCCCTTACACAAACAGTATCTGTCCACACGGCAGATGGATGGGTCGCCGAGGTCGGACAAAACAAAGGCAAAAGGGAAACGGCAGCGAGGGAAAAGTCAATGACTCGTTTTGAAGTTGACTCCCCCTCACCCTCTGGGGATGACTTACGAGTGATTGATTACGAGATGGTCAGAGCTGACACTAACCATTGTCACCACACTCAAATGTTTCCTGCGACCCGATTAGTTAACCGTCAATGTGACCTTTGACCTCAAGGTTATGAGGTCACTGCTACCATGAGCTGTTCTTCAAATGTGTGCCCCTCTCTCTCGTCTCAAAAAAAGAGATTACCCACCGGGCACACACTGGTTGAATCAACGTTGTTTCCACGTAATTTCAATAAAATGACGCTGACCCAACGTGGAATAGACATTGAATAGACTGGCATCTGTTTCTGGTGGGTAGGGTCTGGTTTCAACGATGGACTCTTCTGGCATAGAGGAACTACGTCACTACGTCACGTCGAGAAGGGGGAACTTTTCCGGGGACTCTTCAAAGTCAGACATGCCAGAACGTTGCGATTCAAAACCAAAGTTAGCAGGCAAAACCTTTGCAGGGGTTTTCGTTAAGGCAGTTGATGCAAACTAGTCACTTGTGAAATGCAATCATTAGAAATAACCTCTGTGATCTCCGTCCTGCAAGCTTCTATTTTGTGTTTTATTCAAGTGGATAAAGTAGTGTCGTGGGCAGTGATGTAGTTCCTCTATGCCAAAAGAGACCATCGTTGAAACCAGACCATCTCATAATCAATCACCCGACCCCGAGTTGCCTCGGGTCAAGTTTTCAAGACTACTCTCTCTTACCCCCTCTCGCCCCCTCTCTCTAATCCACTCTTTTGTCTTTCCTCTCCTTCTCCACACTTTCCCCAGTTTCTTTTCTCTCGATCTCTCCCTTCAACCCCCCCTGTACTAGACATCCATATAGGTACTTCGAAAAAAGATGGACCTGTTGCAGTGGTGGGTGGGAGAAAAGACAAGCATACTCTCCTTTTCACACTACCACCTCCGACCACCACCATGAGAAGTAACAGCTGGGGAGGCGGATGACAGACATGGAGAGAGAGAATGAAAAAGAGAGATGGAAAGTGGGGATTAGCCAGGTGTTTGATAATAAAGGCAAAGTGGAGACACTGTAGGGAAAGACAATTGGGTCAAGGGTGTGAAATGGGTGTGAGGGAGAGAATGAAGTGGATGGAATGGTGGGGTGGGTGTGGAGTGGGTGTGAGGGAGAGAATGAAGAGGATGGAATGGTGGGGTGGGTGTGGAGTGGGTGTGAGAGAGAGAATGAAGAGGATGGAATGGTGGGGTGAGTGTAGAATGGGTGTGAGGGAGAGAATTAAGAGGATGGAATGGTGGGGTGGGTGTGAAGTGGGTGTGAGGGAGAGAATGAAGAGGATGGAATGGTGGGGTGAGTGTAGAATGGGTGTGAGGGAGAGAATTAAGAGGATGGAATGGTGGGGTGGGTGTGAAGTGGGTGTGAGGGAGAGAATGAAGAGGATGGAATGGTGGGGTGGGTGTGGAATGGGTGTGAGGGAGAGAATGAAGAGGATGGAATGGTGGGGTGGGTGTGGAGTGGGTGTGAGAGAGAGAATGAAGAGGTTGGAATGGTGGGGTGGGTGTGGAACGGGTGTGAGGGAGAGAATGAAGAGGATGGAATGGTTGGGTGGGTGTGGAGTGGGTGTGAGGGAGAGAATGAAGAGGATGGAATGGTGGGGTGGGTGTGAGGGAGAGAATGAAGAGGATGGAATGGTGGGGTGGGTGTGGAGTGGGTGTGAGAGAGAGAATGAAGAGGTTGGAATGGTGGGGTGGGTGTGGAACGGGTGTGAGGGAGAGAATGAAGAGGATGGAATGGTGGGGTGGGTGTGGAATGGGTGTGATGAAGAGAGAGAGAGAAGAGAATAGAATGGTTGGATGGGTGTGGAATGGGTGTGAGGGAGAGAATGAAGAGGATGGGTGTGAGGGAGAGAATGAAGAGGATGCAATGGTGGGGTGGGTGTGGAATGGGTGTGAGGGAGAGAGAGAGAGAAGAGAATGGAATGGTTGGATGGGTGTGGAATGGGTGTGATGAAGAGAGAGAGAAGAGAATGGAATGGTTGGATGGGTGTGGAATGGGTGTGAGGGAGAGAGAGAGAAGAGAATGGAATGGGTTGGATGGGTGTGGAATGGTTGGAGGGAGAGAGAGAATGAAAAGAATGGAATGGGTTGGATGGGTGTGGAATGGGAAGGGGACACACAGCGTGAAGGAGACCAGCCGGTAGGGTGAGAGAAGGTGGAGAGGGGGAGTAAGGAAGGAGACAACAAGGTGGAGGAGGGATTGAGGGAGGTTTTAATGAGCCCCTCTCCTCTCCTCTTCTCTTTTCTCCTCTTCCTCCTTTCCTGTCTTGCTATGTGGTTAGGTTGTGGTTCATTTAGTGTGTGTGTGTGTCAAGTTAAGTTCTTGTACTCACAGCTGTCTTCCTCCTCAGTGATGGCGCTAATGACGTAGCAGGCGTACACGAAGCCCAGGAGCTGAGAAAACACACACAGTGAGTTAGAACACACATCCCTAGGGGATAAACACCGGCATTCAGAAATAGCGACTGTTGACGTGAGTGTATGTACAGGGAGTAGCTGGATGGGGGATGGCACAACAGGTTGCAATCAAAATCACTGATCAGTACATACATCAGCATGTGCAGCATGAGTCTATGAGCTCATCTATATTCTATCTAAATAATGCAATACACAAATCAACAACATGTCCAGAGACCTCAGAAAACAAACACATGAAGACACCCTGCACTTAAAAGCTGGTATAACCATTAGATAACCCAACCAAGAACACTATCCTGGGCTCAGCAGCCTATCGTCCTGAAACACCCTGCACTTAACAGCTGGTATAACCATTAGATAACCAAACCAAGAACACTATCCTGGGCTCAGCAGCCTATCGTCCTGAAACACCCTGCACTTAACAGCTGGTATAACCATTAGATAACCCAACCAAGAACACTATTCTGGGCTCAGCAGCCTATCGTCCTGAAACACCCTGCACTTAACAGCTGGTATAACCATTAGATAACCCAACCAAGAACACTATCCTGGGCTCAGCAGCCTATCGTCCTGAACCACCCTGCACTTAACAGCTGGTATAACCATTAGATAACCCAACCAAGAACACTATCCTGGGCTCAGCAGCCTATCGTCCTGAAACACCCTGCACTTAACAGCTGGTATAACCATTAGATAACCCAACCAAGAACACTATTCTGGGCTCAGCAGCCTATCGTCCTGAAACACCCTGCACTTAACAGCTGGTATAACCATTAGATAACCCAACCAAGAACACTATTCTGGGCTCAGCAGCCTATCGTCCTGAAACACCCTGCACTTAACAGCTGGTATAACCATTAGATAACCCAACCAAGAACACTATTCTGGGCTCAGCAGCCTATCGTCCTGAAACACCCTGCACTTAACAGCTGGTATAACCATTAGATAACCCAACCAAGAACACTATTCTGGGCTCAGCAGCCTATCGTCCTGAAACACCCTGCACTTAACAGCTGGTATAACCATTAGATAACCCAACCAAGAACACTATTCTGGGCTCAGCAGCCTATCGTCCTGAAACACCCTGCACTTAACAGCTGGTATAACCATTAGATAACCCAACCAAGAACACTATTCTGGGCTCAGCAGCCTATCGTCCTGAAACACCCTGCACTTAACAGCTGGTATAACCATTAGATAACCCAACCAAGAACACTATTCTGGGCTCAGCAGCCTATCGTCCTGAAACACCCTGCACTTAACAGCTGGTATAACCATTAGATAACCCAACCAAGAACACTATTCTGGGCTCAGCAGCCTATCGTCCTGAAACACCCTGCACTTAACAGCTGGTATAACCATTAGATAACCCAACCAAGAACACTATTCTGGGCTCAGCAGCCTATCGTCCTGAAACACCCTGCACTTAACAGCTGGTATAACCATTAGATAACCCAACCAAGAACACTATCCTGGGCTCAGCAGCCTATCGTCCTGAAACACCCTGCACTTAACAGCTGGTATAACCATTAGATAACCCAACCAAGAACACTATTCTGGGCTCAGCAGCCTATCGTCCTGAAACACCCTGCACTTAACAGCTGGTATAACCATTAGATAACCCAACCAAGAACACTATTCTGGGCTCAGCAGCCTATCGTCCTGAAACACCCTGCACTTAACAGCTGGTATAACCATTAGATAACCCAACCAAGAACACTATTCTGGGCTCAGCAGCCTATCGTCCTGAAACACCCTGCACTTAACAGCTGGTATAACCATTAGATAACCCAACCAAGAACACTATCCTGGGCTCAGCAGCCTATCGTCCTGAAACACCCTGCACTTAACAGCTGGTATAACCATTAGATAACCCAACCAAGAACACTATTCTGGGCTCAGCAGCCTATCGTCCTGAAACACCCTGCACTTAACAGCTGGTATAACCATTAGATAACCCAACCAAGAACACTATTCTGGGCTCAGCAGCCTATCGTCCTGAAACACCCTGCACTTAACAGCTGGTATAACCATTAGATAACCCAACCAAGAACACTATTCTGGGCTCAGCAGCCTATCGTCCTGAAACACCCTGCACTTAACAGCTGGTATAACCATTAGATAACCCAACCAAGAACACTATTCTGGGCTCAGCAGCCTATCGTCCTGAAACACCCTGCACTTAACAGCTGGTATAACCATTAGATAACCCAACCAAGAACACTATTCTGGGCTCAGCAGCCTATCGTCCTGAAACACCCTGCACTTAACAGCTGGTATAACCATTAGATAACCCAACCAAGAACACTATTCTGGGCTCAGCAGCCTATCGTCCTGAAACACCCTGCACTTAACAGCTGGTATAACCATTAGATAACCCAACCAAGAACACTATTCTGGGCTCAGCAGCCTATCGTCCTGAAACACCCTGCACTTAACAGCTGGTATAACCATTAGATAACCCAACCAAGAACACTATTCTGGGCTCAGCAGCCTATCGTCCTGAAACACCCTGCACTTAACAGCTGGTATAACCATTAGATAACCCAACCAAGAACACTATTCTGGGCTCAGCAGCCTATCGTCCTGAAACACCCTGCACTTAACAGCTGGTATAACCATTAGATAACCCAACCAAGAACACTATTCTGGGCTCAGCAGCCTATCGTCCTGAAACACCCTGCACTTAACAGCTGGTATAACCATTAGATAACCCAACCAAGAACACTATTCTGGGCTCAGCAGCCTATCGTCCTGAAACACCCTGCACTTAACAGCTGGTATAACCATTAGATAACCCAACCAAGAACACTATTCTGGGCTCAGCAGCCTATCGTCCTGAAACACCCTGCACTTAACAGCTGGTATAACCATTAGATAACCCAACCAAGAACACTATTCTGGGCTCAGCAGCCTATCGTCCTGAAACACCCTGCACTTAACAGCTGGTATAACCATTAGATAACCCAACCAAGAACACTATTCTGGGCTCAGCAGCCTATCGTCCTGAAACACCCTGCACTTAACAGCTGGTATAACCATTAGATAACCCAACCAAGAACACTATTCTGGGCTCAGCAGCCTATCGTCCTGAAACACCCTGCACTTAACAGCTGGTATAACCATTAGATAACCCAACCAAGAACACTATTCTGGGCTCAGCAGCCTATCGTCCTGAAACACCCTGCACTTAACAGCTGGTATAACCATTAGATAACCCAACCAAGAACACTATTCTGGGCTCAGCAGCCTATCGTCCTGAAACACCCTGCACTTAACAGCTGGTATAACCATTAGATAACCCAACCAAGAACACTATTCTGGGCTCAGCAGCCTATCGTCCTGAAACACCCTGCACTTAACAGCTGGTATAACCATTAGATAACCAAACCAAGAACACTATTCTGGGCTCAGCAGCCTATCGTCCTGAAACACCCTGCACTTAACAGCTGGTATAACCATTAGATAACCCAACCAAGAACACTATTCTGGGCTCAGCAGCCTATCGTCCTGAAACACCCTGCACTTAACAGCTGGTATAACCATTAGATAACCCAACCAAGAACACTATTCTGGGCTCAGCAGCCTATCGTCCTGAAACACCCTGCACTTAACAGCTGGTATAACCATTAGATAACCCAACCAAGAACACTATTCTGGGCTCAGCAGCCTATCGTCCTGAAACACCCTGCACTTAACAGCTGGTATAACCATTAGATAACCAAACCAAGAACACTATTCTGGGCTCAGTCCTGAAACTAGGCAAAGTGTTACTGTTGGCAGATGGCTGTCATCTATTCTGAGACACACTGGGGCTAAGAAAGAAAGGCAGACACTCTCTACCTCCAATGACTTGGCACACTGCCATGCCAATTAAACCAGCATCGGGCACAATGCCCTCAAAACACACACTGGGCAACCGGAGACTGTGTGTGTGTGTGTGTGTGTGTGTGTGTGTGTGTGTGTGTGTGTGTGTGTGTGTGTGTGTGTGTGTGTGTGTGTGTGTGTGTATTTGGGCATGCATGTTTTCATGCACAAGTGAGCCTAGTGATGGTACAGGCTATACAGTATATGAGTGTCTGTCTGTGTCTGTGTTCTCGAAGGGTAATGGCTAGTCCTATAATCACACCTCAGACAACATAAGCAGCCTAAATGAGTTTTAAGAGAGGAAATTGAGTCCATCCTACCTTCTCTCGGTCAGCTAATTACCTCTGACAGGCAGGCCAGCCACTACTACCGTAGTAGAGAATGAACATAGACGTAAAGCCTGGACCACACACAAGATGGTGTTAGCAGCTGGGGGCCAGTGTTTGATATGCATGAATTGCCTTGATTAAAGTGTCTGGAGGGATCAGCCAACAACACAGTCAGCAAATGCAGACGGTCAGGGTGGGGGGATAGAGCACCTAGGGTGGTTGATAGGGAGGTTGTATGTGGGTGTTTAACTCAACTGTTGACCTGAATCTGTAACCTTTCAGTCATTACATCAGTCCAACAGCTTGTTAACATTAAGTCAACTGGTCCCATGTGGCCCAGTTGGTTAAGCTTGGCGCTTGCAACCCCAAGGTTGTGGGTTCCATTAACATGGGGCACCAGGATGAAGTCAGAAGTATACAGTAACTACTGTAAGTCCATCTGGACAAGAGTGTCTTCTAAATGACAAAATAATGTACACAGACAACGCTATTTGTTTCTCTCTCCCCTGAGCTTTTTCTTCGTACTCCCCTCGTCTCTCTCGGCCGTCTGTGGGGGTCTCTCTGTTCTAATAGCACTAATGGAAAGTGACTCCTCTGACATCTCCCCTCGTCTCTCTCGGCCGTCTGTGGGGGTCTCTCTGTTCTAACAGCACTAATGGAAAGTGACTCCTCTGACATCTCCCCTCGTCTCTCTCGGCCGTCTGTGGGGGTCTCTCCGTTCTAATAGCACTAATGGAAAGTGACTCTGACATCTCCCCTCGTCTCTCTCGGCCGTCTGTGGGGGTCTCTCCGTTCTAATAGCACTAATGGAAAGTGACTCCTCTGACATCTCCCCTCGTCTCTCTCGGCCGTCTGTGGGGGTCTCTCCGTTCTAATAGCACTAATGGAAAGTGACTCCTCTGACATCTCCCCTCGTCTCTCTCGGCCGTCTGTGGGGGTCTCTCCGTTCTAATAGCACTAATGGAAAGTGACTCCTCTGACATCTCCCCTCGTCTCTCTCGGCCGTCTGTGGGGGTCTCTCCGTTCTAATAGCACTAATGGAAAGTGACTCCTCTGACATCTCCCCTCGTCTCTCTCGGCCGTCTGTGGGGGTCTCTCCGTTCTAATAGCACTAATGGAAAGTGACTCCTCTGACATCTCCCCTCGTCTCTCTCGGCCGTCTGTGGGGGTCTCTCCGTTCTAATAGCACTAATGGAAAGTGACTCCTCTGACATCTCCCCTCGTCTCTCTCGGCCGTCTGTGGGGGTCTCTCCGTTCTAATAGCACTAATGGAAAGTGACTCCTCTGACATCTCCCCTCGTCTCTCTCGGCCGTCTGTGGGGTCTCTCCGTTCTAATAGCACTAATGGAAAGTGACTCCTCTGACATCTCCCCTCGTCTCTCTCGGCCGTCTGTGGGGGTCTCTCCGTTCTAATAGCACTAATGGAAAGTGACTCCTCTGACATCTCCCCTCGTCTCTCTCGGCCGTCTGTGGGGGTCTCTCCGTTCTAATAGCACTAATGGAAAGTGACTCCTCTGACATCTCCCCTCGTCTCTCTCGGCCGTCTGTGGGGGTCTCTCCGTTCTAATAGCACTAATGGAAAGTGACTCCTCTGACATCTCCCCTCGTCTCTCTCGGCCGTCTGTGGGGGTCTCTCCGTTCTAATAGCACTAATGGAAAGTGACTCTGACATCTCCCCTCGTCTCTCTCGGCCGTCTGTGGGGGTCTCTCTGTTCTAATAGCACTAATGAAAAGTGACTCCTCTGACATCTCCCCTCGTCTCTCTCGGCCGTCTGTGGGGGTCTCTCCGTTCTAATAGCACTAATGGAAAGTGACTCCTCTGACATCTCCCCTCGTCTCTCTCGGCCGTCTGTGGGGGTCTCTCCATTCTAATAGCACTAATGGAAAGTGACTCTGACATCTCCCCTCGTCTCTCTCGGCCGTATGTGGGGGTCTCTCTGTTCTAATAGCACTAATGGAAAGTGACTCTGACATCTCCCCTCGTCTCTCTCGGCCGTCTGTGGGGGTCTCTCTGTTCTAATAGCACTAATGGAAAGTGACTCCTCTGACATCTCCCCTCGTCTCTCTCGGCCGTCTGTGGTGGTCTCTCTGTTCTAATAGCACTAATGGAAAGTGACTCTGACATCTCCCCTCGTCTCTCTCGGCCGTCTGTGGGGGTCTCTCCGTTCTAATAGCACTAATGGAAAGTGACTCCTCTGACATCTCCCCTCGTCTCTCTTGGCCGTCTGTGGGGTCTCTCTGTTCTAATAGCACTAATGGAAAGTGACTCCTCTGACATCTCCCCTCGTCTCTCTCTCGGCCGTCTGTGGGGGTCTCTCCGTTCTAATAGCACTAATGGAAAGTGACTCTGACATCTCCCCT